>NC_056731.1:594788089-594825589 GCF_019279795.1 Protopterus annectens | reverse complement strand
AGCCTTAGATAGCACTTTAAGGACTTCTTCATGGGAGATTGGAGGAGGGTGTAGATGCTTCTATGGGATCTGAGATTATTGGAGGGACAGATGGATAAAGTTTGAGCTAAATTTATCTGCTAATAGATTGTGGCAATGCCCTCTGGGTATGAGTTTATGATATTATTTACTGTTATCTCTGTTCAGTACTATGCCTTGGTTTGGAGTTTCTAACTTAGTTATGTTCATAGTTCATAGTTTAGTACTATGTTAACTGCCCTTGTGGGCCATTTTAAGCCTAGCCAATTACCCCACATGAGAATCAAACCCTGCACCATGTGTTTACAAGGTAAACACATTAACCATTATGCCAACCTCCAATGAAGGCTTTGTGGTCATCCCTTGCCAGGTTGGCTATTTTTATCCCATATCTGTCATTAGTTGATTTGAACAGGATCAAGAATTCCTCGCATAGTTTAGCAAACGTTTTTTTTTTTTCATTTAGAGATTTAAATTTATTTTTGCATGCAATGCTTTTTTTCTTTTATTGTAAAAGCTGTTTACATTCCAGTTCCATCATATGGGTTATTTTTGAGTATGGCTTTGTACTTATTTTCTGATGGGGACAAAAACATCCGTGTAGCTGTTTACATGTACATAGTATTTGGAAAAGGAATTTGCATAAACCATGGAGACATCAAGGTGAAAGGGACTTTTGAAGTTAGCCAGATCATCACTCAGTTTTAGTAGATTAGTTTTTGCATAATCTCTGAATAAAGTGCATAGGAAGTTGCTTTGGGCTATGTTAACCTTTTGGTGCAAAGACAACAATCTGATGATGTCAAACAATGTAGTGTAGGTCATTTTGATAAGCAAAGCAATCATACTATATAGGTAACACGTCCCTCCAGTCAGACACTGTCTTAAAGTGCATGGTTATGTTTTAGGTATATATTTTGACATTTTGTAACTTAAGTGTCATGATGTATTTTCCACCCTCTGACAGAAATTACACAGGTAGTTTCTTAATAAAATGCTTTGTAAGCTTTTTAAGTACCCTCCCATGTAATTCTGTTGAATCCCTCACTGATACCACTTGAGGGCTTGTATGATGTGGTGTAGTGCACCCATTAAAGTCTATGGATGCACCCGCACATACTCCCTCCAGTGACATCACTCAGGGCATAGTTCAATAAACTTTACAGTGATGTCTCAGAGAGAAAATGAAAGCTTTATGAATTGTTTTATTTTAAGGATTGTGCATTAAATGAGGCACACAGCAAGGAAATGCAGCATGGCACTGGGGGGCATCACATGCCACACTGTGTATGGTAAGTGCATGAGTGTGACTGTACACGTTAAAGGATCTAGGCACTCATTAGTAATTACTTCTCTTTTGACCACCATGTCTTTACATTAGTTCAGAAAGACTTTTGTATGTTTCTTTTCTAATTTGCTAAGGTTTCTCCTTTAGATCCAAATAAATCTTAATTATGTGCACACCATATGTTAGAACAGCTTCATGAGCCTTTGAGTGAAAGTATTGCAAAGCAAGCTATTCAGCAATCAAAGTTAATAAAATAAAATAAAAATTGAGGTATTTAATAGAAAGTAGCGATCTTCATTTTACAGAAAGACAACTATTTTGGGGAGTTTGTCTGCCTTTTTCTGGAAGTAAACAACGGTTGTTGCATTTGTTCATGCCTTGAAAATATGAATGATGCTTAAAATCAACCATTAAATCTTCAGCCAAACTACATATTTCTGCAACTCACTTTATCTGAAGTGAGTGTAACTTTGGGTTTAACAAGGCTCTTAGGATAGTAGCAGAACACTATCTCTTGGTGCTATGTTAAATACGTGGCTAGGGGTTTACTGGTTTGCTTTAGAATATGGCTTGATAACACACTACACATATCTCTGAATCCACACTTATTGAAAAGGGTGCCTGAATGAATATGTTTAGTTTACCAGAGGTCCAGATTAATTTACAGATTAGCAGCAGATGATGAGGAAGTAATGGTGTCACTATTATTTGCTACTCTATTAAGCAGGCAGTCAAAGATTAGAAGGAAGAGTATATATAGGAGTGTGTGTGTGTGTGTGTGTGTGTGTGTGTGTGTGTGTGTGTGTGTGTGTGTGTGTGTGTGTGTGTTCGTTCCAAGAGAAGGAATATCTTATGATAGCTTACAAGTGCAAATTTTAATTATATGGTAATGTGGACTGAAAGAGAGCAGTAACAATGACATCTGAAGAGAGCCATTAGTACTGAGGCGCAGAATGTGGCAGCTCAGCATAATGCATCCGAGATTATCCAAGTTCAACTAACTCTGGGCAAGACTACAATCCAGATTGTAGCTTGCTACAGACCCCCCACCATGCCCCAGGATTCCCACTCCTCTTTTCTTGATGCACTGGATAATATTAGGGTACAACCCAACACCCTAATAATAGGTGATTTCAACTACCCCACCATTAACTGGGCAAACTACTCATGTACCAACTCTTTCACTCAACGTTTTCTGGAATTCATCAGTTCCAACGCCTTGGATCAACTTATCCACACCCCCACCAGGGGCAGCAGTATCCTAGACCTGGTCATCACCAATGTGGGCAACCGGTGTTCCACACCAGAGGTCAATTCCTTGTTGGTCATATCCGACCACAAGCTAATCACCCTAGACATCGACATCCCGCTCCCACCCCCCATTAGGGAAAAAAAATGTAAAAATTTCTCCAATGCCAACTTCATGCTTCTAAAGACAGAAGTGGCAAACTTCACGACACCCATGCAGATGGACAATAAAGGTACGCCTACTGAATCCTGCACAAATGCACTTTATAAGCACTTACACGAGTACATGGATCGTGCTATCCCTAACCGAACCAAGATGCTATCCTCCAAAAACAGGAAGCCAATATGGTGGTCTTCTGCCGTAAGCAAACTCTACAACAGAAGAAAGAAACTGTTGCAAAAAAGAGTAAAATCCCATGATTGGAGGAACTCCCTGATCAGCCTCAGTAAGAAGCTGAGATCCCTCATAAAATCCTCCAAAGCTAGTTATGAAAACAAAATAGTCACCGATTCTAAAGACAATCACAAAGCATTCTATAGCTATGTCAGGAATCTCAATGGCAACACTCAGATCTGCTCTGAGTTACAGCACAATGGCACTAAATATACAGAACCAACTGATATTGCCAACATCCTGGCAGATAGGTTCAGTGCTAACTTTACCCCCCTCTCACCCCCTAAAGGGCCCATCTATATACCGGAAGAATGCAAAGTTCCTGTAATCACGGCTGCACAGGTAAAAACCTCACTCTCCAAAGCCAAGAACACAGCATCCATGGGAACTGACAACATCCCAGGCTGCCTTCTACACAAACTACAGAATGAACTGGCACCCCACCTAAGTACCATATTCAGTTATAGCCTCACCTCAGGCTTTGTGCCAATTGAATGGCGCACCGCGACAGTTATCCCACTCCACAAAGGGTGAGCTATGACAGACCCTGGGAACTACTGCCCCATTAGCCTGACGAGCCTGGTCTGCAAGGCTATGGAACGTATCATCATGGAACTCATAAACAAAGACATTGGAGATCTCCAAACTCTGGACCCCACACAGTTCGGGTATATAAAAGGCAGATCATGTCTCCTAAACCTGATAGACTTCTTTGAAGCAGTCACTAAAGCCATAGATGAGGGTAAGGTGGTTCACTCAGCCTATCTAGATCTCGCCAAGGCATTCAACACCATTCCCCACTCTGGAATTATAGATAAACTCACTAAACTTGGTATAAATCCCTGTGAACAGGATGGGTTGCCAACTGGCTTACTGACGGAACCCACACTGTGAAAGTAGCAGAATCCAAATCAGACTTCAGACCAGTGACAAGTGGAGTACTACAGGGTTTAGTCCTGTGTCCTCTCCTGTTTGGTATCTACTTCTCTGAAGTACAGGCTAACACAGAAGGTCTTTGACTAACTAAGTTTGCAGATGACTGCAAACTAGGAGCCATAATCGAAACTCCTAGTGATGTGGACATCCTACAAAAGGGCCTCACTGAGACAGATGCCTGATGTCAAAGCCATGGCCTCAAGTTCATTGCCAAAAAGTGCATTGTCATCCCCTTTGGTAAAACCTCTGTACCCATGAATTACCAAATAGGCGGTAGTCTACTTAACACCGAAAGTGTAATGAGACCTTGGCACACAGGTGGATAGTAGTCTCTCCTTTGATAATCACATTGCCACAGTGGTCAGGAAATCCTTCTATGTTGCACACCTCATCACAGAAGGTTTCTCATCTAGAAAAAAAAAGGTCATTGTTCCCTCTACTCACCAGTCATTAGACCCATTGTAGAGTATAATGCCCCTTTTGGTATGCACCTCACAAGACATCTACAACAACTGGAAAGGCCGCAGAAATTCCTCACAAAGAGGATTACTGGCCTCAAACAGATGCCCTACACAGACCGTCTCAAAAAACTCCAGCTTTACTCCATAACATATCACCTACTCATAGGCAATCTCTGCTTAACATACAAAGCTATGTCAAACCCAGAGCTTTTGGACATGCTCCACTTAAAGAAATCCCAATCCTTCCGAGCTACATGCTCTAGGGACCTAAACTTTGTCACCACAGTAAACAGAACATGCTGGAGGGATAGATTCCTGTCCCAGAGACTTTCCATACTGTTAGAACAGACTACCTATCTATGTCAAACAGAGCTCCTCATTAGCACTCTTCAAGAAAAATCGTGATGATTGGATGGGTAATAGGAAATTCACCCCGGGGATCACTTCTGTGGCTCTGCGTGACAGGGGCGCAGGAAAATAATTTTCTTGGGTGACTAAAGCCAGGGTACCTTTTTGGCTAGGTTTGTATAGGCCCAAGGGCCAATAGCTTAGTACCTACCTATGAATCTATGAACCTCTAAAGACACTGATAATGGTAGTTAGGTGCGTGTAAGTGGAACGGATTTTAAACTTCTCATGTTCGGAGAGGTGGCATGTAGTAGCTGAGTAGTTGGTACTGAGGAGCAGGTTAATTTGCTGCAGCTGGGAGGAGTCAGGGCTGCTACATGATAGATTATAATTTTGGAGGGGAGTGGTAAGGCAAGTATGTAAAGAAAGTGATATTAGGGGTAGCGAGGGAAGCAGAACTGAGCACAGCAAAGTGAAGTCAATCAGGCCCAAAGTGCATCCTGTGTGGAAACAGTCAGAAGAAGAAAAGGGTAAATAAAACATTAAAAAACAAACAAACTAGGAAACAACAGTAGCAGTGGCAGTGTTAAAAAGCTAACAGGAAAAAGATGGAGATGATAAAAATAAAAAAAGAGAGGGGGGATACCAGTAAGAAAAAGAACAGACAGTGCAGAAAACAGCAAAATAAGACCATCCCAAAATGAAATATGAAAAAGTAGACAGGGAGTCAAGCGTGGAATATTTAGTAACAGACAGGGGACTGAGAGCAGCCAAAATAAATAATGGTAAGTCACTGTACCTTACAACTGCAAGATAGTCAGGACAGTCTAGGATACAGTGTTAGAGTAAAAATGGTCTCCAGCAGAAGGAAAGGTACAAGATGTGACAAACTACTTCTAAGACTGTCTGTGTTCATACAGTAATGTGGTTAGAGACTGAAAAATCACTCCAAGGAATAAAGGCTGATTGTTTGCTTCAGGAAAAGCTGTGTAGGTACCATATGGCATTTTACTTAACTGGCTCTGTTGGTGCAAATGAGATAATGCCCTCTGCAGTTACATTTTCTGGGTTTGCAGACCATGCTTCAGAGCCTAACTGATTTCATCAACAACTTCCCTCTGCACAGGGTAGTGAGGCTAAAGCCAAATGTTACTGTTCTGAATAAAATGTATCAGATTGAGTTTGTACGTTAGAAAAAACACACAAACCTCTCTCTAAACCATACAGACATTAGCTGTAAGTTAAAACCAAGGAATTGCTAGTTTTATATTATTTATAGGGTATTAGTAAGCCAGAGAAGACAATACTCAATTTTATTCCCAATAGGGCAACAGCTGGGTGGACCATCTTCAGGAAAACAACAGTGCAGGAGATCCTGCTGGAACAGAGTTTGACTAAAGCTCCAAGCATGTTCCCATCCAGGGCCTACTTATGTGAAGGCTGTATTGTTAAATAGCAGCCGCTCCCAAGCAACAGTAAGCTAACTTAAAATGGAGGCTTCTCACTTGAAGAACTTTAACAGCCAACTCTGCTGTTCTAATATCTTCTGTGTTACTTCTCTGAAAATCAGACGAGGATAAAATTCTTACAATTACAACTATATTAGATGCATTTTGATAAATACATAAAGCCAACTAAAAACATTACTCACACTACAATCTTCAATGAGCAGCAAACAGTTGTTACACCCATTGCTGGCAGCATAACCTTCCATCATATATAAGAATATGAAATTAACAATTAAAACATCAACAAGTAAAGAAAATCTCAGTCAAACTTTTATAAAATATACAATGTGATAATGCCACTATTCCATATTTATAGTGCATTTAAACTTAACTGTACAACAGATAAGAAAAAAAGCATAGTGTACCTTAGCTGCCTTTGTGGAGTATGGAGGAACGGTTACAAGTGCAACAATCACAAAACAGAAAGGGGAAGGTGAAACAGTGAGTTCAGTGGACAAGAAGAATTACAGTGTCCCCTTAAGGACAGCAAAAAAATATTTCTTAACTGAGAAGGACTGGGGGACCTCTGGTGTCCCAAAAGGGACAGAAACCATTCCTTAACTAGCAGTGAGAATGTGAACAACAAACCACATCCTGTGTAGAAACAGACAGAACAGCAAAAGGTAAGTAAAATGTTTTACTAGACTAGGAAACAGCAATAGCAGTGGCAGTATTAAATGCTAACAGAGAAAGATGGAGAGTATTCACAAGAAGGAAAAACAGACCAAATATATCAGTAAGAGACATGGGGAGAGTGCAGAGGATATCAGTAAGGGGGTGCAGAAGGAGGCAAAACAGAATCCGCCCAGAATGAAATGTGAAAAGGTAGACAGTGAATCAAAGTTCAAATATTAAGTATTAGACACGGGAGAGAGAGAGAGAGCAGCAAAAACAACTGACAGAAAGTTGGTAGGCTGTCTGGAGTGCAGTATTAGAGTAAAAATGGGCTCCAGTAGGAAGGGAGGAAGGCTGCAATGTATGGAAAATTATTCCTAAAACTCTTCGTATTACTAGAGCAAAGGTGAACAGAAGCTGTCTCACTTAAGCTAAGGCAGTAGATAAAAAGAAAGTCAATTTCTCTGCACTAATCCAAGACGTACCAACACAAACAGCCACATTGTAGGGATGGTTCTACCTAAGGCACTCCTTTAAAACCTCTCCCATTCTATTTAAATAGCCCCTACAGAGGAATTAACTGGGTGTTTTTTCCCTTCTTGGGAGTCTTGCCAAGTTTCATCAATGACTTCTGTCTGCATGGGGGTGGAGATCAAGCCTAATGCTGCTGTCCCTGGTAAATTATATTACACAGAATTTAGTTTGTAGGCTAAGAAAATTGCACAAAAATCTGCCTAAACCATAGACACTATACATTTTAAGTTTAAATGAAGAACCAATATGTTTGTGGAGTATTTAGACTGTATCATTAAGCCAAAAATGGACAATACTCACTTTCTCTCCCCACAGCAATCCAAACAAATACATTTGAGGGCAACTGATGGGTGAATCATCTTCAGGAACACAGCAAACTGTAGGAGAGATTGCCGAAATAAAGTTTTAGTGAAGCTCTAATGATGTTTTCATCCAAAGCTGAGTTGTTAAATAACAGAAGCTCCCAAGCACAGAAAGCTAACTTAAAATGGTGGCTTCCTAGCTACAATACTTTAACATCCAGCTCTGTTTTATATACTGTGTGAGTTACTCTAGTAACTAATAGCATTTCTATTATTATAACTCAGAAAATCAGTGCTTATCTGCAACTTTGTTGAGAGAGAGAGAGAGAGATACTCTCTTCCTCCCTATGAGGATTCTGATGCTGAAGAATCTACCCCTTCAGCCTCTCCTCCTGAGGATTATTCTGTTGGGGAAACCCTACATACCATGAGGGAGCACTTCTACTGGGAGAGCCAAGACTACTCAGAATCTAAGAAAAGGCTTACAGACTTCCTTTTACTTCCTATGCACAGGCCTCTTGCTATTCCTCTGGTTTTAGACATTGTAGATGATGTATTTTTAGAATCCGTCCTGTCTCCAGACTCTTTACCTCCAGCACCTGTTAAGCCAGACAGGTACTACAGGGTTCCAGATTCCAATAAATTTCTTTATAGAAACCCTGCTGCTGACCCAGAAACAATATCTCAGGGTCCCAAAGGGGTCAAGGCTTCCACTGCAAAAAACCCAATCCCCTCAGACAGGGATTCAAGGGCACTGGACAGATGGGGAAAAAGATTTATACTTCTGCTACCTTGGCTGTAAGAGCTTTAAATAGTCAGTTTCATATGCTTAAATATCAGCAATATTTAATGTCACTGCTTAAACAGAAAATGTTGACAAATTCGGAATGTGCAGAAAACAAAGAAATGCAGGATTTATTGCATGCAGATGAACAAGTGGGAAAGCATACTTTGCAATGTGGTTTTGACTCTCTGGAGGCCTCCTGCAAGGCCGCTGTTACGGGTTCTGTCATTAGGAGGCATGCTTGGTTAAAAGAACAGAATCTGCCTGATCATGTTAAAGCAAAATTATTAGATGCTCCATTACAGCATGATACTTTGTTTGGTGTTAAAGCAGAAGAGGTGTTGAAGAAAATGGAGGATAAAGCGAAGTCTATGCAGACAGTTAAGGATTTCTTACAGGTACAGCCACCCAGATTTAGCAGGAACTGTCCTTCAAAGAATTGGTCCTTTCCAGTGTCAGACAGGCCACAAAGAGGCAGATACAGATGCCCCAGAGGCAAATCCCAGCCCCAAGGCTCATACAGGTCTAAACAATGGGGTGTTTCTACCTCCAAAAGCAGAGAAGACAAATATCAGCCATACAGGAAACAGTCCCAATGACTTTCCTTTGCCAGCACCAAGCACTTATCTATTGGCAGCCCCCTTAGGGGGAAAACTAGCACTTTTTCCTCAAAATTGGTACATGATCACCCAGGACAAATGGGTCTTGAATATAGTGTCGCAGGGTTACAGGTTCCATTTTCACACCATGCCAAGGTCAAATGGTATGCCAGACCTGCCACACAATCAATGGGCAGAGGCACAAAAACAGGTTTCATCTCTCATGGACATGAGGGCCATTCAGCGAGTGCTGCAGCCAGAGCAGGGACAAGGATTTTACTCAAGACTTTTCTTGGTACCCAGAAAGGACAAAGCCTGGAGACCAATACTTGACCTGTCTATTCTAAACACATTTCTGGACATTCCAAAATTCAAAATGTTGACTCTGCAACAACTTCTGCCCATGCTGGGCAAGTAGGCTTGGCTTGTAACATTGGACCTAAAAGAAGCATACCTGCATGTCCCAATCAGACAATCTTGCAGAAGATACCTCAGATTCATAGCTGGCTCAATGCACTACCAATTCTCTGCACTGCCCTTTGGCTTATCTACTGCGCCCAGGGTCTTCACAAAATGCCTGGCACCAGTAATTGCATTTTGCAGACAAAGAGGAATTCAAATATATCCTTACTTGGACGACTGCCTTATTCAAGCAGAGAACAAGGACATTCTACTAAAGCATCTGGCGTTTGTAAAAAGATTACTAATTTGTCTAGGGTACACAGTAAACAAAAAGAAATCAAAACTAGTACCTTCTCAAGAGATAATATTCCTGGGTACAAGCTTAAATACAACTGCCCAGATGGCTTATCTCACACCAGACAAACAAAGGCAACTGACGTCTTACTTCAAAATGTTGGCAACAAAGACCCAGTTATCTGCAAATAAAATTCTGCAGGCTTTGGGTTTCATGGCATTCTGCATTCTGCTAATTCCATATGCAAGACTGCATATGAGGAAACTACAATGGTATCTAAAAAGTGTTTGGACTCAACATTGCCACAGCCTGGAAACATTAATTACCCTCATTCCCTGCCTGCAACAGGAGTTTCGATGGTCGGCACAGGCCTGTCACCACAACAAGGGACAGCCATTCACCTTACCCACATCCAGGCAGACATTAACAACAGATGCATCAGACTGTACCTGGGGGGCACGCATGGCAGGAAAATGTATTCAGGGCACATGGTCCGCAAGCCAAATGCATCTTCATAGCAATCAAAAAGAGATGCTAGCTGTTCAAAATGCCCTGACAGCCTTCAAGGATCTGCTTCATCCAGGACAACTGCTGATAAAGACGGACAATACTACAGTCATGTGGTACATAAACAAGCAGGGAGGCACACATTCCTATCCCCTCTGCAGACTAGCCATGACTTTGTGGGACACAGCATTGACTTACCAAGTACACCTGCAAGCACAATTCCTGCCAGGAAAAATAAATACTCTGGCAGATGAACTAAGCAGAAACCTCACGGATCCCCACAAGTGGAAACTGGATCCACAAGTCTTCAGCATGATAACAAAGAAATGGGGATGCCAAGACATAGATCTATTTGCCTCCCCTCACAACTGCCAACTACAGAGATTCTGCACAAGGACTTATCACAAGCAAGCATGGAAAGTGGATGCTCTATCATTCAGCTGGAAAACCCTAACAGTATATGCCTTTCCTCCTCTGCCTCTCCTCCCCAAGGTACTCCTAAAGGTCAGACAAGAGAAGCCAAAAATGATTCTGATTGCCCCAGGCTGGCCCCGCCAGCACTGGTACCCAATCCTAAAGAGCTTGTCTCAAGGCCCAGCCTGGACATTACCTATAATTCCTCACTTACTGATCAGATCCTGCACAGCCAACTCAGGACCCTAAATCTGGCAGCATGGTGGATAATGTAGCCATTCAGAACACCCCTCTCTCTAAAGCAGTGATGGATGTTATTTTGGAGGCCAGGAGGCCCAGTACCAGAAAATCTTATGCAGAAAAATGGAAGAGATTCTTTGCTTGGAACCAGACACAAGGAAATTGACACGTTTGTACCAAATATTCCTCAGATTTTACAATACCTAACTGAGATGCTGGACAAAGGCCTATCCTTTTCATCAATTAAAATTCATGCCTCTGCCATTTCAGTTCATTACAATACGGAACCACCTATTTTTTCTCATCCATTGCTAAGGTAGTACCTCAGAGGGGCCAAAAACATAAGACTTCCAAGGAGAGCACCAATACCTACATGGGACCTCAATTATGTTTTGGAAAAACTCACACTGCCTCCTTTTGAGCTAGCCAATACAACTGCGATAAAGTTCTTATCATGGAAAACAGCTCTGCTCCTAGCAATAACCTCTGCAAGACGAGTCTTAGAGTTACAGGCACTCATGGCTGTAGAACCTTTTATCATTTTCCATCCAGACAGGGTTTCTCTGAGGACAAACCCGACATTTATACCTAAGGTAGTGTCCAGCATGGCCCTTAACCAAACCATTCATTTGCCTACTTTTTATCCAAACCAACAGAATAAGGGTGAGAGACTCATGCATTCTTTGGACATACACAGACAACTATGCTTCTACTTGGACAGAACTAAAGCTTTCAGAAAGACTGAGCAACTCTTAGTGGCATATGCTGCAGGATCACAAGGAAAGGCTATCTCAAATTATCCTATTTCAACATGGATAGGCCACTGTATTCGTTTCTGCTATTCACAACATGGCAAATCTGTGCCTAAGGGCATTAGGCCTCATTCTACCAGAGCAGCAGCCACGTCAGCAGCTTTCCTCAGAGGAGTACCAACCAAAGACATTTTAGAGGCTGCAACTTGGAGTTCAGTGCACACGTTTACAAGGCACTACCACTTACCTCGCTACTCTAAATCCAGAGCAGGCTTTGCCACTGCAGTTCTGCAGGGCCTTATAGCCTCTCCTAATCCTATTTAGACCCAGCCACCCAACCTTAGCTTTGGGATTCAACCCAAGTGTAATGACTGCAACAGTGAAACACGATGAACATAGTACAGTTGTGTACCTACCATAAATGTAGATATTTGAGTGTATTCACTGTTGCAGTCCAAGTTACCCACCCACCATCCCCCTTTTCTTTGCGGGGACTTATCTGTACTTCTCTATTCTATACAACCTATGTGGTGTATTTGCTTGTAGATGAGGGAAAGGTTTACTTTAGTGCATGCATATTTATTGGCATTATTTTAGCCTACCTCTGTGGGGGCACCTGACATCTGGGGCAAGAAAAACTGAAGAAAATGGTGTCGGCTGCATCTTTTATACCCCTGGCACACTGACGTCAGGGAAGAGGCGATAGCAACCGACGCTGGACCAGGACTTTGGAATTCAGGCCGACTGCAGGTGGCCTGCCAGCAGTATAACCCAAGTGTAATGACTACAACAGTGAATACACTCGAACATCTACATTTATGGTAGGTACACAACTGTACTCTTTTTTTTTCCTTCACACCCATATACAGGTACAGTGAATATTCCATATTTATTTGGTTTCAGTATTTACAATTTTTCTGACTTAAACAAAGGTCCTGAACATCACAACCTTTTCCTTAAAGGATTTAATTTTATACCAGCATCCCAGGCCAACATGGTGGACACCATACTTGACTTAAAACATTTTACATGTAAACTCAACTTTCATGTACTGTTTGGTGAATTTGACTCCTTTTAGAACAAGTTTAGGAGGAGGAGTTTGGATAACCCTCCACTGCACCCTGTCATACACATTTTTGAAATGTCTTGTGAGAAAGAAATTAGAGAACTATTCAATGGAAAGAACAGAAAGAAATGTTATAATCTTTCCAAGGCTGGCAGGGATATTCTAAACAGTATCATTAATGGCAAGAACATCAAGTGCATAAAACCTGATAAGGGAGGGCGATTAGTTATTATGGATAGGATGGACTGCACAAGTCGAATTTATAGATTGTTGAATGACGAGGAGGTGTATTGTATGGTCTCTAGCAACAAGATCAATATTACTTACAGGGCAATCAAGGTGTTCTTGAATGAACTATTATTATTTGATACTATATCTCAAGGCCTGTACGATTATCTTTTAGTGCAAAAACCCACAATTCCAAAGATTTTTGGCATGCCAAAAATTCATTCAAATGTGTTGGATCCACCCTTGTATCCTATTGTTGCTGCTGGTGGTTTAGTCATGGAGCCAATGGCCAAGTTCATAGGCTAAAAGTTGAAACACCTTGTTCAAGGTTTTCCACACATTGTCCATAATTCCTGGGATCTTTTAGATACACTTCAGAAATTGGACTGTGGAGTGACTGTCTCCTTGAGACTTGTGACATCCAGAGTTTGTACACTGTGATTCACCATGAGGAAGGTCTGTTATGGTTCGGTGAAATGGTGACTCAGTACAGTTCTCTTACATTTTCAGACACCACACTGGTTTGTGATTTCATGGAAGTTGTATTAAATAACAATTTTTGTCCTATTTATAGGGAATTTTACAAACAGCTGAAAGGTGTAGGTATGGGGGCTGCATGCACCTCCACCTTTGCAAGCATCATCTTGTTTGGATTTTGTTCAAGCTCTCTTTATTCAAAAAATGTGTGGGGTATTTTCACTATTTGGGTAGCTTACTGATCCTGTGGTCGGGTACAGAGACACAATTGGATACATTTGTGGATGAATTGCAGTCTAGTACCACCTTTTTAAGATTTACCCACCATGTTGACCCATCCGAGATCCACTGCTTGGACATCCAAATCAAGAAAAAACAGTATGGTAGTATGGACACACAGAGTTACAGGAAGCCCACTTTCATAATTCTTTTTTGTTGTACACCAGTTCTAGCCCTTTCATCAAAAGAAGGGGATTATGAAAAGCCAACTCATGAGGATTTCTTGCCTGATATCTGATGACAACTGTTTAACACAGTTTGACACCCTAAAATCTATGCTTTTGGAAAGAGGGCAATCTGAAACTCCTCTTGATAATCTTCAGAGGGATGTGTAGGCAGACAAAGACACACCTGTTATTAGTATGGCCTTTATTATATTAAGTCAAAAGACACAATGAATTAAAGTAAGAACACTTTTGATCATGCCAATATGGCTTTACATTACTCATTGGACTCTAAAGATCCAAAACGTGGTGCTGAAAAATTGGGCCATCTTATATTGTAATGAGGGAATCAGACAAAATCTTCCTGATTTCCCGTCATTCACCTTTAAGAACAAGCCTAACATGACTACTCAGTACACAACCCTCTACTGCGACCACCTAGGAACACAATATGTGAGAGATGCAATTACATTAAGAACCTAGAATCCTTGCTGTCTCAGTCACAAGCCAGTACGTCTGGCACTGAGAAGGCTGTCTGCACAAACACTATGAACAACACACCTCTAACATCACCCACATCTGTACAGCACACTCCTACATATGCGGGGTTCTCAACAAAAACATACCTAAACAAAAGAGACCTCAGAAGCAAAACACACACACATCACAATCCACAGCACCAAGCATCACACGTAGTACACAAGTCTGTGTCTCACAGCTTCTAATGCCCAGCCACAAACCCAACATAATAGTCATAGGAGACTCTAGCGTGAGACACACAGATGTGACCCTCACCAGACTAGACAAGGAGAAAGTCTTGGTAAGTTGCTTGTCAGGTGGTAGAATCTGCCACATCATGCACGCACTTAAGTCTGTTAACAACAGGTGCTGTTATGACTCTGTCATAGTCCATGTTGGTGTGAATGACTTGAGATGTACCTCTCTGGACTATATGAAGAGAGTCATGATTGAGCTCCCTGAATATGTGTCCCAGGCAGGTATGTCCCTAGACTTAGCAGCATCCCATCATCACCTAGAATAATGCCTCAGTACAAACAGAAAATGATTGACTTTAACAATTGGCTTATTTTCTGGTGTCATTCCAAGGGGATCCAGGACTTGACAGCCTGGGAGGGCATGATTTACAGACCATGATGCTTTGCCAGAGATGGCCTTCATCTGTCTACCCTGGGCTTCAGGCTTCTGGCAAATGCTCTTGCCTCCCCATAGTGCCTTTTTTAGACAAAGTCATGAGCACAAATTTACCAACATGAAAAATTCTGCTAAATGAAATTTAAAGGTCATGCTGCTAAACGCTAGGAGTCTTAGTATGAAACTGCACTCATTGCAGACATTCCTTGCCTTGAAGGATGCTGACATTTGTGCAGTCACTGAAACCTGGTTCAAAGCTGTGGAGAGCACCCCAGCCTTACCAGGATAGTCATCCTACCATACTTTCAGACCTCAAATGGAGGGCTACAAAGCCAAAGGAGGTGGAGTTTCAATATTTATCAAAGACATACACACCCATCCAGGCTGATCAAACAGTATGATGCACAGGAGACATGCCAAGTGCAGTTAACTGTTGAAAAAAACACCTATTCAAATCATAGCTAGCTACAGACCCCCAGCCATGACTCAGGATGCCCACTCCACCTATCTGGACTTACTAAAATCCATCAAGATTCAACCCTCTATCCTGATCCTAGGTGACTTTAACTACCCAACCATAGAGTGGAAGACCTATTCTAGCCCAAACATGAATGCCCAGAGATTCCTCGACTTCATCAGTGCCGATGCTTTGGATAAGCTGGTCCATACCCCTACAAGAGGTGAAAATATCCTGGACCTGGTCCTAACCAACATAAGTAGCCACTGTAGCACCCCTACACTTTCATCCTCCTTGGTAAGATCCGACCATAAAGCGATCACTTATGAAGTCACCACCTCCCCTGATCCCCCCAGTTAGGGTCAAACAAAAAACGTTTCTAAAGCTGATTACAGTCTCCTCAGAGCAGGTATAAGCAGCTTCACAGCCACCGTCCCTTCAGATGGAACTAGCACTAATGTCCAAGTCTGCACCAAAAAACTATATGAGCACCTACATAGCTGTATGGACTCAGCAGTACCTGACAGGACCAAATCATCTTCCTCAAAGAAGAATAAACCTGTCTGGTGGACAGCAGCAATAAACAAACTCTATAATAAAAGGAAAAAATATGTTGTCCAGGACCAAGAAGGAGCAGGTGCCAAATTGGAATTAATCTCTCCTTTGTCTGAACAAGCAAATAAGGTCACTGGCAAAATCTTCTAAGGCTAACTTCGAGTCCAAATTGGCCACATCTGCTAAGGACGATCACAAGGCCTTCTTCACATATGTCTGCAGTCTCAGAGGTAACACCCAAATCTGCTCTGAATTGGTGGGCAATAAGACCACATACACAAAAATCCCATAGGTACAGCCAACTGCTGGCAGACAGGTTCAGTGGAAATTTCACCTCCCTGTCCCCCCATCAGTAAACCAGGACATCCCCAGCACCTGCCCCCTCCCTGCACCACCAGGGAACAGGTCTTTAATTTCCTCTTAAAGTAAAAAAATACAGTCTCCATGGGACCCGATAACATCCCTGGCTGTATCCTACATGAATTTGGGCATGAGCTCTCAGCTTCATTAGGCACCCTATTCAACCAAAGCCTGAGCACAGGCTTCATCCCAACCGAATGGAGGACAGCCACTGTCATCCCTCTACACAAAGGAGGAGCGCCCACTGACCCAGGCAGTTGTAGGCCCATCAGCCTAACTAACCTGATCTGCAAGGCCATGGAATACATTATCATGGACCTTATAAACAAGGACATTGCAACCTCCAAACACTTGACCCCACACAGTTTGGATTTGTCAAAGGGAGACCATGCCTGTTAAATGTGCTCAACTTCAAAACAGTCACCAAAGCCATGGTCAAGGGGAAGATGGTGCACACCACCTACCTTGACCTAGCCAAAGCCTTCAACACTATTCCCCACTCAAGCATAATAGATAAACTCTCCCAACTAGGTATCAACCCGTATGCTACCAGATGGGTAGCTAACTGGCTAACTGATAGAACCCAGTCAGTCAAAATAGGGGAAGCCACCTCTAGTAGTAGACCCGAAACGAGTGGTGTTACCCCAAGGATTGGTCTTTGGGCCTTTACTGTTTGGAATATACTTTTCTGAGGTGCAAGCCAAAACCAGTGGTCTGTGGTTGACCAGGTTTGTAGATGACTGCAAGCTGGGTGCTGTCTTAAAATCCCCTAGTGATGTAAACGTCTTCCAAGAGGGCCTTACCCAAACTAATGACTGTTGCTAAAAGCATGGCTTAAAACTGAATGTCAAGAAATGCAATATTATCCCCTTTGGGGGAAATGGCATCCCTACTAATTATCACATTCATAACAACGTACTAAGCATACAATCAGTTGTGAGGGACTTGGGCACCTAGGTTGATAGTAACCTGACTTTTGACCACCACTTTTCCTCAGTTGTACGGAAGGCTTTCTACATGGCCCACCTCATAAATAAGGGTATTTCATCCAGGAACAAGGAGGTCATAACATCCCTGTACCCCTGCCTTATCAGACCCATTATCGAGTACAATGATCCCTTCAGCATGTACCTTGTCAAGCTTATGCAGCAGCTGGAGAGACCACAGAGTTTCCTGACTAGGGAAAGCCAGGGTCTCAAACACCTATTCTGTACAGATAGAATAAAATACCTGTCTCTCTACTCAGTCTTGTACAGACTGCTCAGAGGTGATCTGTGTCTTACATACAAGGCCACCTCAGACCCAGCCTTGATGGAGTTGCTGCATATCCGTAAGTCAAACTCCACTCGCACAACCCGCACGCAAGGCTTTAACCTGGTCTGTGACATTAATAGAACTTGACGCGGTAGATTTCTGTCCCAAAGACTCCCTCAACTGTGGAATACACTCCCTCTACATTTCAAGCAGAATACCTCTGTAGCCCTCTTTAAGAGGAACCTGGACGACTGGATAGGAAACAGAAAATACACCCCTGGAATCCAACCTGTGTCCCTGCTGGACAGGGAAAACAGGTGCTGACTTTGAGGGAACATGGGCCAACTTCTTGGCTAGGCTTATAAGGGCCTCTGGGCCAATAGCCTAGCATCATCCTATGAACCTATAAAATGGTTAATGGGGAAACTGTTTCCAGGCAAGTGACTCTTGAAACACGACAAATTGTGGATGCTGCCATCAGTGCACGTATATTGAAACCAGCTATGAAGGTGACATAATAGAAAAAATTAGGGATGTTAACATCTGTGGTAAGTTTAAATGCCGATCAGAGAGGTTAGTCTACTTGGTGAAATGTATGTCATACCTGCCTTCTATATTGGTAAGACTAAAAATGCACTCAACAAAAGGCTATACCAACACTATTATATCATATCCAAAAGGGACATGAAGAGTGCTTTGACTAGGCATGCTGTACATGCTCCAGTTTCAAGAAGTTTACTTTTGGGGGGCTTGAACAGGTGGAAGCAGGTGCCTTTGTTGGTGATTGAGAAAACAGACTTCTACATTGTGAGATGTATTGGCAGCTGGCTTTAGACACAGCAAATCCACCTTGACTGAATGAGTATATTTCCACTGCTAGTGAACTTAAAAGAAAAGCCGACATACTCTGAGCAAAATTTTACAACTGGTATGGCTTTCTGTAGTACTTTCTTTGACATTCTAGATTTGTTTTTAGCCATTTTACTTGGTTTAATGTGGAAGTGTTTTTGGTGTATATATACCTTTAAGAACTTTCCCAGGCCTTGTTCAGCCTGCCTGTTAATCAGCAGTTCCTGGGGTGTGGTTTTACTTCTCTGAGCTGTTAAATGCAGTGTTTAGAGGAGTTTTCATGGTTCTGAAGAAGAGTATGTTTAGACGAAAGTGCATAACCATGAATTGCAGTGGTTTTTACCAATAAAGAATGGTTTATTTGTACAATAACTGTTAACTGGAGTGGTTTCTACCATTGTGGATTCATTTGCTGTAGTCTTTGGCTTTCAGGTCAGTTATTCGTTCATATGTTTAAAATGTCGATAACATGTTTTACATAATTTAATGTGAACCAGGCCAGTAGAACATTTAGGAGGAACTATTTTCATATCCAAATATGAATTTTTTTATTGTTATTGTTGCTTGCAGGAAGTTATCCAGCTCCACCTAACTAGTTCACTAAGCATTCCAGATGATGACAAATCCAGCAGAGATGAGTTTGAGCAAGAGAAAGACAAAAACAAAGAAAAGGATAAAACGAATGAAAAACCCAAAGCTAGAACACTGTCAAAAGGTGAGGTTGTCTTGTTTACATTTTTCACATAAAAAAACACTGTGTCTGGTTTATAGCACTGCTTTAGTAACAAAAAAGACTTTGTTATGAGCAGCTGCAGAATTCATGTACCTTAAATTCTGTTAGCATTTAATAGACACATTTATAAAATATTCTTTGTGATAAGCTGCATATTAAATTACCTTAGCCATGGAGGTGAGGAATGTCACTCAGACATTTCTCACCTCCGTGGTTAAGGTAATTTAATATCTGTAAACACTTCCATCTTTTTTTTAACATAGGTAAATATTCACAGTTAAGAGGAAATTGAATATAAAATCATGTCGCTTATATAGCAAAGTATTACACAGAAGAAGAGTGTTGCAAATCATTGGGACTGGTATTCAGAACCTTTTGCAATGCCATGAAGTAGTACTAAATAGCAAACGTCATAGAATTATTTGGTTTTATGATGCTTAGGTACGTACTAGGCATGGCACAGTACTGCATCTTAAATTGTGTCTGCATTGCCAGCAGCAATGACACAGCTCAGCAGTACTGGTGTGACCATGCTATGAGCTGTCACATGACAAAGATGACTAGAACAGTAAGGTGGCATGTGCAAGACTGTGCTTGTTCAGTTGTGCAATGAAGTGATTCATAGTAGCAGTTCAGGCGCTGGGAGTAGGTCATAAAGGGCCAGCTTGGTTTATGATTTAAATGTGGAGGAAAATGAGGACAGTAAATGCTGAAAGGTGGAACTAGCAAGCAGAGCAGTATGTGTGAGGGTAATCTCAGGGAAAGATAGGCTGGGGAAGGAAGGCTTGTTTCTAAAGATCCAGACACTCAGTTTGTATTTTGTAATAAAAAGGGTAAATGGAGAAGGAAAGATGGAGTAGACAGGGCCAGACAAACAAATATAAAATGCAGATGTAGGTAGATAGAGTTGATGTGGACGCTAAAGGCAGAGACAGCAATGGTGGGATGCAGACATGCAGATGGAGGATAACTGGTGGGAAGGATTTTTTTCAGGGAATGGGACATGACACATAATGGAGGGGAACACAAGGATGAGGTGTTGGGTGGGGTACAGGAGGTCTGTCTAGCCACCCTAATATAAAGCTCACCCAGACATTTCTCAACTCCAGGGCTACGGTCATAGGCAGGCTGTGCTTTGGTGGTCCGATGGTTGGGACTTGATGGTTGTGCAAGTCTGTCAGCTACACCTTGCTGTGACCACAGTCATATTGCATAAGTACGGCTGCAGTGTATCTTGTATTTGACCAGCCACTGCATATTAAGCTAGGTGATTGGGGAGAACTCTGTGGTTCTTACTCAGAAATTAGCCCCACTCCCTCCTAAGGAATGGAAACATATAGTACCATATAGCACTTTTGGTCACCTCCAAATAGTGAACCCCCCCCGTGAAGAGGTAGACCTGGCAACTGCTTGATAACCCAGCACCAGGTAGGTCAGGTAGTACATACACAGGTACCTGCTACTGCTTCTCCCAACCAGCACCATGGCTGGACCTATAGGAGGATGAGAAAAAATAGATACTTAATATGTAAGACAAATTAGCACTCATGTATGTTGCACATATGACTGCGGTTGCACAGTACAGCCATGGAATTAGCATACATATCTCATTGCAGTAACAGCCTATTAGCTCTCATGACGTAGGTGTCTCTGATAAAACTTCTCATCTCAGCAGCTGAAGTAGATGATTCAGTACACTGTGACCTTGTTAACAGAAAGCAAGAAAAAAGAATAGACCCTAAAAAAAACAGTGAGATATACACTTCTTAATATAAAAGGTTGGCCCACATTCCCTATGATGTGCCACCTACAGACAAAGCAGGTCAGAGTAGCACATGTGCAAGTAACTATAATGATACTTGCACTGCTGACCAGAATAAGGTGATTACAGTGATATTACTCACCAAACTTGTATGCTCTGCCAGGCATCTACTTTATATAGTCTTCCATCATAATGCCCTGGCTAGTGCCTATATACTCCATATGTAGCTGGCTGCACGATGCAGGAGTCCTGCTGAACCCAGTGCCTAAAGAGGGCTTATCCACTGTGTGGCTGTCTTCATGAGGAGAAAAATGGTAGCTCTCATGCTCATGGCCACAAATTTAGACATCATGGATTGTGCACCAGCAGGCAGTAATTGTGTGCTTGCAGAGGTATTACTAGAACAAAAGATGCTGCATGCTTTGCAGGCTCCATGCATAAGCATCATGTGCACATGTCCTTGGACAGACAGGGATTGGCATGGCAATGCTGAATGTATTATGGTATCCATTCAGACACTGCTACACTATGAGATCCATTTTAGCTCATTGAAAACTGTGTTTACAATACTGCTGAAGACCACATTAAGTCAAGCTAATCAGAAGTAAGATATCAGTGAAGAAAAATTCAAGCTGTGATGTAGGCATAGTGGAAGAAGACAGTGCTCCTTGTAATGTACTTCTGCACTGCACTGAGCACCCATGGTACATGGCAGCAACAGGGACAAATAGGAAACTGTAGATGGAACGAGATAACAAAGCAAATGGGCATGATGACTTAAGTATTCATCTTGTGGGCTCAATGTGACATGAAGCATACCACAAAGGAGGGGTCTTATTGGCATAGCTTAAGGGCAAATGTGAATGTCTGGCTTGGCAGGATCTTGCTGGCAGAAAACAGATTAAGGGCATGGCAAGTGAATGTCTAGTCCACCGTCCTAGACAATATAACACAGGGGTGTGACAGACAAATGTCCAGATAGGAGGCCTTTTATTGGCAGAAAACATAACAGGTGAATTTTCAACTAAGAGGATCACATTAGTAAGAATATAGCACAAGGCATGACAGGTGAATGTCCAGTTGGAGCTTCACCATTATAGATAGCATAGGACAAGGACTTGATGGGTGAATGTCCAGCTGTGGACTCTTCACCAGAGAGGACGTAGTACAAGAGCATGACAAGTGAATGTCCCTCTAGGGCTGGAAGAGTCTCACTTTGACAAAAGTCATAGCACAAGGGTATGGCAAATATCCCACTGGAGGGGTGCGACAGTGTGGCTACTACATGCAGACTGCAAGAAATGCTACAGGGGGAACACTGGAACTTCTACATTGGTCAAGACTTAGCTATGTGTACAGAGGGAGGAGAAAGGCACATCACTACTAGCCAAACAGCATAGTGCTGCAAGAAGGTAGGCAGTAGTGGCATACCCATTACTTCTGTCATTATGAGATGGGATGTGAATGGTCACAGTAGAAGAGCAGAGAGGTAATTGGCCAGCAAATGGAGGGAGGTGGGCAGTGTTAAAATAGAGTGGTCAATCAACACACACACACACACACACACACACACACACACACACACACACACACACTGACCAATATGTGTTACCCACAAGTGCCCACATTTTACTGTAGGCACAAGAGTGGCAACAGCAGGAAAAGTGCATCACCTGAAAGATTGAAGTAGAACTTCAGGCCCTGTGTATGTTATCTGTAGAGAGTGATAATGGCATAGTGAAGAAGACAAGATGCCTAGTAATGTACCTCTGGATGTGTATTATGGACAAAGGTAAAACTAGCAGGACTGTCTGGGTCTAGATGTGGCATGTACTTCTACAGGCAGGGACTGCCATGCCAGTGCTGAATGTGTTATGGTATTGATTCAGACTCTGCCAAATTATGAGTGCAATGGCCACATTGTTGCCCCCCCAAGGGATATTTGTTTCATACCTTTATGCTATGCTTTTGTCATAGTGAGTCTCCTCCAACCCTAGATGTCAGTGCTGTAGGTGGCCATAAGTGGACAGTAGTGCAGGTACATTGCAGTTTCACAAATCTGATACAGCATCCAAGAATGAGGCTGAAGACAGTGGTAAGGACAGGTCCACCATAAGAGGCAGACTGCTAAGACAGCAGTTTAAAGAGGTGGAAATGTTCCTAGTAACTTTGTGTGGGGCAGGTGAGGAAACCGTTATACATGGTGGTGTCTTGAATTTATGAATTGGGCTGGTGACGGCTACCTCCATGTCTGCAGGGGATACAGCAGGTAGATTTCAAGTTGTACACCTATGAGGTTTCAGAAGAAATTATTTATCATAACACTTATGCTCATCTGTTCTTCTGATAATTGTTGCTTCGAATGTGACAGTGCACCAAAAATAAGTAAGCCAATCTGGTGGTCCCCTGCCATAAACAAACTCTACAACAGAAGGAAGAAACTGTTGCAAAAGAGAGTAAAATCCCATGAGTGGAGGAGCTCCCTGTTCAGCCTCAGTAAGAAGGTGAGATCCCTTATAAGGTCCTCCAAAGCTAGCTACGAAAACAAAATCACCACTGATTCTAGGGATAACCAGAAAGCATTCTATAGCTATGTCAAGAATCTCAATGGTAACACCCAGATCTACTCTGAGTTACGACACAACCAACTAATATCGCCAACATCCTGGGAGATAGGTTCAGTGCTAACTTTACTCCCCTCTCACCCCCTAAAGGGCCCATATCTATATAGGAAGAATGCAGAGTCCCTGTAATCACAACTATGAAGGTAAAAGCTGCACTCTCTAAAGCCAAAAAACAGCATCCATGGGACTGGATAACATCCCAGGCTGCGTTTTACATGAACTTCAGAACGAACTGGCTCCCCACCTAAGTACCACGTTCAATCATAGCCTCACGTCAGGCTTTGTGCCCACTGAATGGTGCACAGCAACAGTTGTCCCACTCCACAAAGCAGGAACCACCAGTAATCCTGGGAACTATCTCCCTATTAGCCTTACAAGCCTGGTCTGTAAGGCCATGGAACGTATCATAATGGAACTCACAAACAAAGACATTGGTAACCTCCAAATTCTGGACCAAACCCAGTTCAGATTTGTGAAAGGCAGATCATGCCTCCTGAACCTGATCGACTTCTTTGAGGCAGTCACCAAAGCCATAGATGAGGGTAAGGTGGTTCACACAGCCTATTTTGACCTCGCCAAGGCTTTTGATACCATCCCCCATTTGGGAATTATAGCAAAACTCACTAAACTAGGTATAAATCCCTACTTCACAAGATGGGTTGCCAACTGGCTCACTGACAGAACCCACACTGTAATAGTTGCAGACTCCAAATCTGACTTCAAACCAGTCACAAGTGAAGTACCACAGGGTTCAGTCCTGGGACCTCTCCTGTTTGGTATCTACTTCTCTGAAGTACAGGCTAACACTGAAGGCCTTTGGCTAATGAAGTTCACAAATGATTGTAAACTAGGAGCCATAGTCAAATCCCCAAATGATGTGGACATCCTACAGAAGGGCCTCACTGAGACAGATGCCTGGTGTTAAAGCCATGGCCTCAAGTTCAATGCCAAAAAGTGCATTGTCACCCCCTTTAGTAAAAACTCTGTACCCATGAACTACCACTTAGGCAGCAGTCTACTTAACACCAAATGTGGTGTCTCAGGCTGTGTCATACGTGAGCTCCAAAAGGAATTGACACCGCATCTTAATACCTTGTTCAGTCTCAGCCTCTCCACAGGATATGTGCCCAGAGAATGGCGCACGGCAGCAGTGGTCCCGTTACACAAGGGTGGGGCCACAACTTACCCTGGGAACTACCGACCAATAAGCCTGAACAGTCTAATCTGTAATGCTATGGAGCAAATCATTATGGAACTCATAAATGGAGAGATTGGGAACCTCCAGTCGCTGAACCCCACACAGTTCGGCTGATCATGCCTCCTGATCCTGGTGGATTTCTTTGAGACAGTTACTCAGGCTATAGATAAGGGAAAGGAGGTACACACAGCTTACCTTGACCTTGCTAATGCATTTGACACCATTCCCCATTCAGGTGTTATTGATAAGCTCACCAAACCTGGGCATAAATCCTTATGTCACAAGATGGATCGCAAACTGGCTCTCAGACAGATCCCATAAAGTAAAAGTAGTGGGATCTATGTCCGAATCCAGACCAGTAACGAGTGGTGTGCCTCAGGGCTCTGTCCTGGGGCCCCTCCTGTTTGGCATATACTTCTCAGAAGTACAGGCAAGCACGGAAGGGCTGTGGCTGACTAAGTTTGCAGACGACTGCAAACTGGGTGCTATAATAGAGTCTCTGGCCGACATGGAGATCCTGCAGAAGGGCCTAAATGAGACTGATGCATGGTGTCAAAGCCATGGTCTCAAGCTAAATGCAAAAAAAATGTGTAGTAATGCCCTTTGGAAAAACAGAGTTCCATAAACTACAACATAGGAGGTAATCCCCTGAAATCTGAAGAAGAAATAAGGGATCTAGGGACCCAAGTAGATAGCCAGCTTTCCTTTGATAACCATGTTGCCAAAGTGGTTAGAAAATCCTTCTATGTGACCCATCTGATCAAGAAAGGGTTCGCATCAAGATCTAAGGATGTAATGGTGCCCCTCTACTCTTCCCTCATCAGACCCATTATTGAGTACAATGCACCAATTGGAATGTACCTGGCTAGACATCTCCAGCAGCTGGAGAGACCACAGAGGTACCTAACCAAGAGAATTACTGGCCTCAAACAGTTGCCCTATACAGCACGATTGAAAAAGCTAAGACTGTTCTCTGTTGCATACCGCTTTCTCAGAGGCGATCTCTGTCTAACGTACAGTCAGAGCCATGTCCAACCCAGAATTGTTGAACATGCTCCATCTTAGCAAAACCAAATCTACTTGAGCTACACACTCTAGGGATATAAACCTCAACACAACAATGAATAGAACATGCTGGAGGGATAGATTCCCTTCGCAGAGACTTCCCTTACTATGGAACAGGGTCCCGATCTACATAAGACAGAGCCCCTCACTATCACTCTTCAAGAGGAACCTTGATGAGTGGATGGGTAACAGAAAGTTCACACCGAGGATCACACCAACAGCACTACTAGATAGGGGCCAAGGGTACTATCTGCTAGTACAAGGGTCTAGGGAACTACTAAAGGGGTGGTGAATACCGCACAACGTGGCTGGGCTAATATATGCCTTCGGGCAGATAGCTCATTACCAACCTATAAACCTATGAACCTAAGAGACCTTGGGACCCATGTGGATAGTAGTCTCACCTTTGATAGTCATATTGCCACAGTAGTCAGGAAATTCTTCTATGTGGCACACCTCATCACAAAATGGTTCTCATCCAGGAAAAAAGAGGTCATTGTTCCCCTCTACTCAACACTCATTAGACCCATTATAGAGTACAACGCCCCTTTTGGAATGTATCTCATAAGACATCTGCAGCAGCTGGAAAGTCCACATCACAAAGAGGATTACTGGCCTCAAACAGATGCCTTACACTGACCGTCTCAAAAAACTCCAGCTTTACTCTGTAGCATATCGCCTACTCCGAGGTGATCTCTACCTAACATATAAAGCTGTATCAAACCTAGAGCTGTTGGACATACTACACCTAAAGAAATGCCAATCACGCCGAGCTACATGCTTTAGGGACCTAAACCTTGTCACCACAATAAATAGGACATGCTGAAGGGACAGATTCCTGTCCCAGAGACTTCCTATACTCTGGAACAATCTACCCATCTATGTCAAGCAAAATTCCTCATTAGCACTCTTCAAGAAAAATCTTGATGAGTGGATGGGAAATAGGAAATACACCCTGGGGATCACTTCTGTGGCTCTGCTCGACAGGGGCACAAGAAATTAACTTTCTTGGATGGCGTAAGCCAGGGAACCTTGTTGGCTAGGCTTACTTAGTCCCTTGGGCCGATAGTCTAGTACCTACCTATGGACTGCAAGATATGCTGCATCACATGCAGAGTGACATGATTTATCAGGATTTCAAGCAAGCATGAATGCCAAGGTCAGTGGTAACCAACGTGTTATCCTTTTATGCACCCACAAGGCATGTGACAAATGCCCTGCATTGTGTCTTTGCAGATCATACCAGCCACGACTGTGCAAAGGTCTGGATGTGAGGTTAATGGTCATAGGCCAGAGGTACACAAATGATATATTGTGTTCTGGAGACTGCATCACAGTCACCTATGGCCATGGCAGCCATCTCGATTGGGTGTGGCCAGTCTGATGGTCATGGTAAACAATCCTCATCTGGGCCCACTCCTGGGATACTTCACTAGATCAACCTCTCTAGTTCCCCCAGTTTCATACCATTACTATCGTCTGTGGTTGTCAGAGTGACACTATTAACCATGGTCATCTTTGGAGTTGTGGGAGCCACCCATTTGTTGATTTTTCATCATGGGGAGGCATATTGAGGATCCCATAAATGATGCTACACTATCTCTTATGCTGTACACATACAGCCCTGAAACTTTAGGATTACACAGTAGACTTGGCCAAAGTTAATGATATGCAAACTCCACCCTGCCAATGGAAGATGTAATCTTAACTCCAACCAACCTGCTACCTTCCTGTGTGGCTGTCATATCCACCTCCCATGACACGTGCCCATATGATTGTATTAAAGTTACCTGACACTGTGCCACCTCCTCACCTAGAGTGATGTTACAGTATAAAGAAAAAATTATTGAGTTCAATAATTGCCTTAGTTTCTGGTGTAATTCCAAGGGGATCCAGTTCCTGTCTGCCTGGGAAGCCATGGTTGACAAAACCTCACTGTTTTGCCAGAGATGTTTGCACCTGGCACCCCTAGGATTTTGGCTGCTGGCAAAGGCTCTTGCCTGCCCCATAGTGCCTAAGGTCCTAAAGGCAATTAGCCAATCGGAACAAAATAAGGGTCATGCTACTAAATGCTGGGAGCTTAAATCAAAAATTGCACTGCCTAGAAGCACTTCTATCATTAGAAGATGTAGATGCAGTCACAGAAACCTGGTTTAAGGTCTCGGACACTACCACAGCCCTGCAAGGTTACAATGCCTTCCACACCTTTAGACCTCATAATGAATGTGTGAAAACCAAAGTAGGTGTTTCAGTCTATATTAGAGATAAATTCACCTCACGTCTAATTAGACTGGACAACTCCATGGAGTTACTCCAGGTCCAGGTTACAGTGGGTAAGACCCCCATTCAAGTCCTACCCAGTTATAGAGCCCCATCCTTGGGTCATGACACCCATGAAACCTACTTTAACCAAACTGAAGATAATCCAAATTTTACCGAACACACTGGTTGTGGGGGATTTCAATTATCCCACCATCAAATGGGAAACCTACTCTAGCCCAAACTTGCTAGCACAAAAGTTGCTTGACTTTGTGAATTCAACTGCCTTGGAGCAAATTGTCCATACCCCGACAAGAGGAACAGACATTCTAGATCTGGTCCTCACCAACATGTCAAACAGCTGCACTGCTGCAACTGTTGGACCTTCATTAGTTAAAACTGACCACAACTCAGTGACCTTCATGCTGACATTAACACCAGAACTCACAAAAGGTGAAATCATACTAAAAATCTTCACCAAGGCAAACTATACCATGCAGGTATAAATGCATTCCAAGCCCCATCCCAAACTGAAAGTGGAAGCTTACACTAAAGCCCTGTACGATCACTTGCACAAGTGTATAAATTCGGCTGTACCAGATAGAATCAAAGCCAGAGCCCCAAGTAAAACCAAGCTGCCATGATGGACTTTCAGCATCAAGAAACTCTACAATAAATGCAAAAAGTTGCTATCTAAGAAAACAAAGACAAGGACTTAACAATAACAGGCAAATAATGCAACTTATCAAATCCTCCCAAAAGCTCCTTTGAGAGAAACCTAGCAAGTACTGCCAAAGATAACTATAAGGCATTTTACAGCTATGCTTGTAACCTAAAGGGTAGGACCCAAGCATGTGTAGAACTGGTGACCAGCAGTATCACACACACTGATGCCACAGAGATAACGAACCTGTTGGCAGATAAGTTTGGTGAAATTTTCACTCCCTTATCCCCTCCTAACTTACAGCAAACCCTCCACCATGCTTCACCCCCACCAAACATTTCTGAGGAGCAGCTCTTCAGAGCCTTGTTCCAAGACAAACAAAAAGGCCTCTATAGGACCAGATGACATCTCAGGCTGTCTTCTAAATAGGCTAAAACATGAACTTAGCATCACCGCTAAGTACCCTTATCAACCATAGCCTAACCACAGGCTTTGTTCCTGCTTAATGGAGAACAGCTACAGTTGTTCCCCTCCACACAGGTGGCCTAGCAATAGACCCGGGGAATTACAGGCCCGTAAGCCTGACCAGCCCCATCTGTAAGGCCATGGAATGTATCATTGTGGACCTCATATAAAGATATAGGTGACCTCCAAACCCTGGATCCTACCCAATTCGGCTTCATGAAGGGCAGATCCTGCCTGTTTAAATCTGGTGGATTTCTTTGAAAGTGTGACCAAGGACATTGCTGAGGGCAAAGCTATGCACTCAGCATACCTTGACTTGGTAAAAGCTTTTGACACAATCCCACATTCAGGCATTACCGATAAACTTAGCAAACTGATTGTAAACCCCTTTGTTGTAGGATGGGTTGCCAATTGTCTCACAAACTGGACACACTATCAAAGTGGGTGACTCCACATCAACCAGCTGACCTGTTACCAGCAGGGTGCCACAGGGGTCAGTGCTGGGCCCTCTACTGTTTGGTATATAATTCTCAGACGTTCAGGTCAAAACTAAAGGATTGTGGCTGACCAAGTTTGCAGAAAACTGCAAACTAGGCGCAATCATTGAATCCCCAAATGATGTCAGTATACTCCAGGATGGTCTCACACAGACCAGTGACTGGTGTATTAGTCATGGTCTCAAGCTAAATGCAAAGAAATGCATCAACATTCTCTTCGGTACAAACAATGCCCCTTCACACTATCAAATCTATAACAGTATGCTAAGTACCCATGAAGTGCTAAGGGACCTAGGATCACAGACCTGACTGCAACCTTAATTTCAAACACCACGTGTCTACCGTTGTAAGGAAAGCTTTTCACATAGCTTACTTGATTAGTAAAGGCATCGCCTTGAGAGCAAAAGAAGTTATAACTCCCCTATACTCGGTACTTATCTGGCCCATAATTGAGTATAATGCTCCATTTGGTATGTACCATACTAAGCATCAACAGCAATTAGATAGACCTCTGAGGTTTCTAAAAAAGAAGATCAAGGGCCTCCAGCATGTGGCTTACATGGACAGACTCAAATTCCTGTCACCATACTCTGTATTGTATAGACTTCTTAGGAGAGACTTGTGTCCGACCTACAGAGCAACCCAAGAGCCAAACCTAATGAGCTTACTGCATATCCATAAATCAAATGGGTCTTGGGCTACCCATTCCACGGAGTAAAATATGACCTGTGACATGCTGGAGGGACAGATTTATCTATGAGTGACTGCCACATCTTTGGAACATGCTACCAATTCATGTGAAACAGAGCACCTATATGACACTGTTCAAGAGGAACCTGGATGAGTGGATGGGGCACCATAAATTCTTGCCTGGGATAGTGCCCACAACCCTCCAGGACATGAGCAATCATCACTAAATGCAATCTTGACTAGTACCTGTATGGTATTACATTGGGTTGAAATGGCTAGGCTTAAAATGACCTCTGGGTCAATTGCCTAGTAATCTTCTATGATCCTGTGATCCCTGAGGAAATGAAGATGATGACTGTGGCACAATGGGGCCAGTCAGTGATTTTTAATGCAGAGCAAGGGTGTTTTAATGCATGCATTCTTTATGTTCTGTATTGTCTTTGTCATGGTACATAGCTGTGGACCAGATATCTCCTCTTTGCTAGTGCCACAATATATTGTGCCCACCTATATCTTGCATGGGGTGCTTCTGTAGCTGATTTCTCTAAAGACTGTGTGCCTGACTTCTTATCTTCTGCTGGAACAGGTATTTCAGGGTGTACTGTAATGTTCTCAGGTATTAGTTGCTTTCATAGTACCACATTGTATACCAGTGCACACCACAAATAACTGACTGCAAGTCTGCAGGTCTTAGAAGCATACCATACTCTGTGTTAACAGATTGATTCAAGCAGTGAAATTATCCCTTCAGCAGTCTGAACACATGGCCAGTAGTGTTGCATGTCTGCAAAATACATGATATTGTATGCCTTTCAGCCCTAGTCTGGAGGTTTTGGATGGGGACCCTCATGCATAGGTCCAAAATGGGTACCTGTCACAACACAGAAAACTAATTTCACTGAAACTCAAGTGGCTGAACCCATTTCACTGAAATCTCAATGCAGTGTGTAGAAAGTATGCAGTGGTGACATTTCTTATCATATGAGTTATTAGGGAAGTGAGTCTAGCAGAGTATGTGTAAATTGCAATAGTCAGCATCATTTATGTGTTTGCTCTTGAGCAGTGATTCACTGTGTGGTGTTTTTCTTTTCTCTGAGGTTGTGTGATCATGGAGTTAATATATATAAGTAAGGAGGTGTGAAGGGCAAAGCCTCCCACATGGGGAGTGCAGGGGGAGCTGCCCTCCTGCAAAATATGTTTTTAGAATATAATTCTTGTAGAGAGGTTTTTCTGTGAAATGAGTTTTGGTTCAACCATATGAGTTTCAATGAAATGAGTTTTCAGTGTTATGACATAGACCCCTGCAAGACATATCCATCTTCACCTGCAACCCACAGCAGTGGACATCATTGGAACTATCCTGGAGTAATATATACTGGTTTATATACCTGGTGGTGTATGCACCTGACAGCTGGATGAACCTGTGGAAGTCAGTCGACATATGAAATGAAGCACTGGCAGAAGCTGCATATATACAAGTTGTAGGAATCATGAGAACTGCAGGATAATGTGGAGACACAGTGCATTTAGTACCCTGTGCAATGCACACCATCTGGCAGCTGGAGTAAATGCTTCTCTGTTGATTATACAGGATGCCATGATAACCAGATGGGGCCTTGATGGCAATAAGGTTGCAATCAATGGCTTTCAGGACCTGAAGAAATGTGCTGCATTGCAGAAGACCTGCATAGTGTTGGTGTTATCCTCTGCCGTCTGTGGAAACCGTATAAGCTGCCTCACATGCTGCAGCTTTACACCAGTGAACCGTTGCATGATCTGTGTAGCTGATGCCTGAAACATTCCTGAAATGTCCTCTGTCACATTCCGAAAGATCCCTGTAGCAATGATGATTAACGAAAGCTTTGTATCCACTAGAATATGCAATTCCTAATTCCATATCTGTGGCCAATACATGTATGTTAACTGCACTAAAGCCCTGCACATGCACTTGTATAAGTGTATAGACTGGGCTGTTCCAAAGAGAACCAAAGCCAGAGCTCCAAGTAGAAACAAGCTGCCCTGCTGGGCATCCAGCATCAACAAACTTTACAACAAATGCAAAACGTTGCTGTCTAGGAAGACTAAGGCAAGGCCCCAACAATGGAAAAGCACCCTCCTCAGCATCAATAGGCAAATATAACATCATGTCAAATCTTGTAAGGCTAACTTTGAGAAACATTTAGTAATCACAGCCAAGGATAACCATAATGTCTTTTACAGCTACGTATGCAGCCTAAAAGGTAGGACCCAAGCATGTGCCAAGCTAGTGACTAACACACTGATCCCACACAGATGGCAAACCTGCTGGTGGAATGATTTTGTGAAAATTTCACTTCCTTATCTCCTCTAAACTTACACAAACCTTGCCCCCAAACCCCCCCACCCCCACTCTACATATCTGAAGAGCAGGTCATTAAAGTCTTGTCTAAGGCAAAAAACACAGCATCTGTGGGACCACATGACATCCCAGGTTGACTGCTGAACAAACTAAAACATGAACTAGCATCACCATTAAGTACACTATTCGATCACAGCCTAACCACAGGCTGTGTTCCTGCGGAATGGAGAACAGCAACAGTTAATCCCATTCTCAAAGGTGGCTTAGCAACAGCCCCAGGGATTTATAGACCCATTTTATATGTCTGGCCACCCTCATCTATAAGGCTATGGAACGTATCATCATGGACCTCATAAATAAAGACACAGGTGACCTCCAAATCCTGGATCCAACCCCAATTTGGCTTCATCAAGGGCGGATCCTGCCTGTTAAACCTGGTGGATTTCTTTGAAAATGTAACCAGGGCTATTGACGAGGACAAATCTATGCACACAGCATACCTTGACTTGGCCAAGGCCTTCAACACAATCCCACACTCAGGCATTACTGCTAAACTTAGCAAATTGAATGTAAACCCCTTCGTTGTAAGATGGGTTTTCAACTGATTCACAAATAGGTCACACTATCAAAGTGGGTGACTTCACATTAACCAGCAGACCTGTCACCAGAGTGGTGCCACCAGGGTCAGTGCTGGGCCCCCTACTGTTTGGTATATACTTCTCAGAAGTTCAGGCCAAACCTAAGGGGCTGTGGCTGACCAGATTTGTGGACAGCTGCAAACTGGATGCAATTATTGAATCCCCAAATGATGTCTGTATACTTCAGGAGGATCTTACACAGACCAACGACTGGTGTCTTAGTCAGTCTCAAAGTAAATGCAAAGAAATGCATCATCATTCTCTTTGGTAAAAACAATTTCCCTTCACGCTATCAAATTAACAACAAAACCCTATGTACCTACAAAGTGGTAAGGGATCTGGGATCACAAGTATACTGCAACCTTAACTTTGACCACCATGTGTCTACTGTAGTAAGGATGGCCTTCTATATAGCACACTTGATTAGCAAAGGCATTGCCTCTAGAACAAAGGAGGTTATAACCCCTCTGTACTCATCAGTAATCAGGCCCTTCTACACTCATCACTATTCAGGCCCATAATTAAGGGTAACACCCCTTTTGTCATGTACCACACACAGCACCTGCAGCAATTGGAAAGAACAACTCTCTCTCTAACAAAGAAGATCAAGGGACTCCAGCATGTGCCTTACACAGACTGACTAAATTCCCTGTCACTATATTCAGTATTATATAGACTTCTTAGGGGTGACTTATGCCTGGCTTACAGAGCAATCTCTGACCCAAACCTAATGAAGTTGCAGCCCATCTGTAAATCAGCCAAGACTACAGCTACCTTTCCAGGGAACTAAATATGGCCTGCGACTTGAATAGGAATTGTTGGAGGGACAGTCTCTCCATGACTGCCATGTCTTTGGAATAGACTGTCAATTCATATGAAGCAGAGCACCTGTATGACACTGTTCAAAAGGAATCTGGATGAGTGGATGGGTCACAGTAAATTCATACTAGGCATAGCGCCCACAACCCTCCTGGATGTGGGCAGTCATTACTAAATACAGTCCTGGGTATTGACTAGAGTATCTGTGATAGTACATTGGGATGAAATGGCTAGGAAGTAACCTGTGGGTCGATAGCCTAGTAACCCCCTATGATTCTATGAGTATAGCGTCTCTTTCCATTCAATGGAGGTTAGCAGTGTCATAGTTATGGAGGTGATGGCATGTTATGTGCTGGCAGACCTATGTTTAATAGGGAGGGTAGCGATCTGCAACATACCAAGCACTGGCTATAAGAGTTGCCACAAATACATGCTCAGCTAAGGCTGCTGCTGTTCTTAGCATAAGATCATGAATGATGCTTCTCTACATTGAGAAATCTTGGTGCTCAGAACAGATGAGCATCACACCTATTAGAGCTGGATTAGTATATCTCTGAGTTTGTCATGTTTGATTTCATTCTGTGAGACCTGGTGAGTCTCATTAGCATGATGACACTCATTTGCATACCATGGATACCACACTATTTCTCCCACTGCACAGTTACACTACATGTGTCTCTGAAGCGCTAACTCCCTGCGTGTTGCCACTCATTGCACCATCATGCTACAGGTTTATGAATGTCCTGTTTCTAAGAATGTAATGGAGGTCATTTGACTAGATCATGTGGCTGTAATGTTCTGTCAGGTATGCACTACTGTCAATTATTTAAGAAACAAGAAGTTTCTATTAACATTACTAAAAACTACAAACAACAAAAACCTGACAGAATCTTACATTTCTAGTTACAACAGTTTGGGTACTTTGAACCTTTGTCTTTCTTGATATCTCTTCCTATTTTATATTTTGAAATGCACTAGTAAAGTAATTGTCCCAGTGTAGGTATGTCTGATGGCACAGTTAGCCATCAGTCCTTATGCCAAGCTCAAATGCAGCCAAAACAGGAAGAGCAATAAGGACGGTGGAGACAAATACATGCACACCACACGTGGTATTTTTTCTTTACACAGGTTCAGTAATGTGTTTAATGGAGAGGGGTCTGAGGGTAACCTTCTCAGGTAAAGGAATATTATTCTTAAACCTCTATGTTTGTACCGACAACATAGTTCACCTTGGAGTTATTAGACCAAGGGAATTTGGGGCACTGGGCAAAACACCCATTTGTCACTCTTGCCATTTTTAAGTGATTATGACTGCTTCATGACAATTTGCAAGCTGTCTGCATTTTTCTTAAAGTTGTAAAAAGTATAACTCATTTATACCACAAGAAAACATTTGACAGTTTACAAGTCACCATCCCTTACAACTGGCAAACTGCTTTGTTTGTTTTTAAAAGATACTATCTTTCAAGAAGAACAGCATGGTTTGAAGTTACATGACTTTCAAGTTGTGTATATGACTTTCAAGTTGTGTATATGTGGTTGAAATTCTTAGTTTGTTCCACACCTCCTGCAAGTTAGCATCTTGAGTTGTTACCCATATACAACACTCCTCCTAGGACACTGCAGCACTGTGTTTTGATTTCATGCCAGAATGTATTCATATTATCCCCTCATGAACTTGACCCTAAAATGTTGCCATCTAAAACATCGTTTTCCCTCCAAATCAGTTACAATAGCCTTCATCCTCCACAAACTGTGTTTGATTCCACACATTTAGTGGTCTCTGTTGAATTGGTAGAGAACTCCATGACTCTTCCTCATAGCATTTTACAATAACCTTTTCCTCATGCATTCATTCAAATAAAAACTAATACTCAAAAATTAAAGTTGTTGCTATTTCTTAACTAGATAGACAAACAATTCTGGGCTATCATGTCTGTCATCTCCTGTCAACACTGAATGTAGACTCGGTACTTTGAGCTGCTGTTTCTCTCTCTTTCCTGACAAGAAATGTATCTTCCTCAAATGATTTCAGTGAATGTCTAAAAATATGGAGTACCACATTAATTTACCTTTCCTGCAGCCATTATCATGCCAGTAATTGCTGGCATTTCCTTTTTGGGCATCACTTGTCTCACAGATAGAAATGTTTAGAAAATCACTGAAGGTAAGACAAAAGTCTAATTTGTCTGTACTGTTACTACATTTTGGACTTTTCACTAGCTTGATCAGAGTTTTACAAATAATATCAACAGGTGCTGCTACTTTGATTCATTCTGCATATGTATTTTTTTTTTACCTTTTTAATAAAATCGAGTAATACAGCTGATTTATTTATTTATTTATTTCACATTTGTTAACCAGTTTGGTCCAACTGAGCCAGAAGCCCATTTTCAGTGGAGACCCGAGGGGGAAAGCTCCTGTACAATACAAATAATTCTGAATTGTATATTTAAGTTTAGCAACAAAATAAGGAATGAGACGTCACAAAAAGAGGAACAGAAATTAAATTCACAAAAGGCAGATAAAAACATCAGTTTACAGCAAAAAGTTATAAACAAGTAATGATTCCATTGAAATACTGATCCATAATTAATATTAATATTGATCCATAATTAATATTCAGATTTTGATACAAGTGATGTAACATAAAAGTCAAGATATTTGTATAAACTATAAACTACAGTTGAAGGTGAACTGCAGATAATCTACAGATTGATTGTGTCATCAGCAAGAGTGAGGAAGAGTCATGTGAGATTTAAGCAGTAAACTAAAGGAAGGAAGAGAACGGGGGTGAGATTTATGTAGGGTCCTGGCAGGGGCAGGACCATGAGTTCGATAGGAAGTTTTTTTTAACTCTTTTTTGAAACTATTTATGTTTGATATTTCTTATATTAGAGGGGAGTTTGTTCCAGGCTTGTGATACTGTATATTTGTGTAAGAGTTTGCCAGTGTTTTTGTTGGATTTGTAAATATCGAGGACATATTGGTCAGAGGTGCAGAGTGAGCGATTAGGGGTACAGGAGGATACTAGAGAGGAAAGGGAAGAGTAGGCAGTAGGTGTGTTAAGTATGGAGTGTATGATGTGTAATTGTGATAGAAGCAGTTGGGGAAATTCAAATAACTGGTCTCTTTACAGCAAGGCAGTGGTGAGAGTTGTAGGGTTGGTTGGAGGCAAATCTGGCTATTTTATTATATGTTTGTTCTAGCTTGGTGATTAAAGTGTTTTTTTAAGTTTGCAAGTATTGGAGTGGCATAGAGA